>NC_056747.1:421698969-421743969 GCF_019279795.1 Protopterus annectens | reverse complement strand
TTAAACTGTACACCATTATTGTGATGCCCACTATTCAGACCTGTGTTATGGTGCATACTAAACAGGTCTGTGTTACATTATACACTATTAATGTCATGCCCACTACTCAAGCCTGTGTTATGCTGCATACTTTCCAGATCTGTGATACACTGTACACTATTATTGTCATGAGCACTACTCAGACCTGCGTTATGCTGCATATTTACCAGGTCTGTGTTAAGGTGCACATTGTAAAGGTCGGTGTTACACTGCACACTATTAAGATTAAGTCAACTACTCAGACCTGTGTTATGCTGCACACTTACCATATCTATGCTGCACTGTTCACTACTATTGTCTTGCTCACTACCAGGCCTGTGATATGTTATACACTTACCAGATCTGTGTTATACTGTACACTATTATTGCCATACCCACTACTCAGACCTGTGTTATGCTGCACACTTACCAGATCTATGCTGCACTGTTCACTACTATTGTCTTGCTCACTACCAGGCCTGTGATATGTTATACACTTACCAGATCTGTGTTATACTGTACACTATTATAGTCTTGCCCAGTACTCAAGCCTGTGTTATGCTGCACACTTACCAGACCTGTATTGCACTGTACTAAGAATGTAAATAAAAGATCACATTACATTAATGAACTTAGGCCATTAGTATCATAACAAACAACTTTTGGAAATCTATAAGTCCAAAAAAATCTGTCGGCCAAACTCTCTACAGCTACACTCCTGCCCTAGCCTGGAACAAACTACCCTTGCACATCAGAAACTTACCCCATACATATGAAACCAAAAAGCTCTAAAAGAACACCTGTTCAATGCCTGGAACTGTCACTGTAAAAAGCTCTGTCTAAACCACCCTCCTTAATTAACACCACTTACTCCTATCCTTACTGTCCTCTGGTACTACTTCTCACAACTTCTCTACTACAGACTCCCTTACACTCTCCCTATCTTAAACCTACTATGTTTACAACTACTCTTTTAACTTCTACAGCTAACCAACATTATGCTGAATTCTCTCCAACCAGACTTTGTGAAATGTATATACCCACATGTTTAACTTACCTTATTTTTCATCTAAACTCAAATGTTTATACTTTTGAGACTGTGTGCATCTAATTCTAATGTATTGTACTTTCTCTGGTTGTGTGCTTTAATTTCTTTTGGATACACTTGTATAACCTTCCTTAATAGCAAACTATGTTTACTCTGTAATGTTCTCATTCTTGCTATGTAACATTGTTTTGTTCTTCTGCAGAGCTTTTCTCCCAGGGCCTCTGCTGAAAAAGGGCTCTAGCTCAGTCAGACTTTCCCGGTTAATAAATGTCAAATAAATAACATAAATAAATAAATAAATTGCATTAAATCGTTCTATAATTTTGGAAAATGTTGTGCAAGTTATCTTTCACTTTTTTACAGTATTAGATCCCTTTTCCTATTGTTACCGCAACCAGCACTGTGTTGCAGGCATAGACTTTCAAATAAAACTGGATTAGACATTGCCTTATTAATGAGGCAGAGGTCACCACTAAGTCGTTTTTAAGAAACAAATATAATGACAGTTCTCAAATCCTTACTGTACAGTGCAAGTTCTCTAATCTCCAACTGGATTTGTACAATAAGGAATTATTGTACCTTTTCAAGTTACTTCAGGTGATTTGTCTGAAGTCTACAAAATGTGTCAATGTATTCAATAATGGCTTGGATCACTGAGATATAACATGGTATAATGATCTTTCAGGAGCGACTAAACAATTACATGGTCCAATTTTTTATGTATGTGTAGCTACACACTGGTCATTGTTTAAATTGTTTCCCGTCATTGTTCCTGGATGGTTAATAATGGCATAATTTTTATGAGTTGACTACTTTATTTATGAGCTGATTATTTTTTTCAGTCATAATTGAGATCCATTTTGGCAAGTTTCATTCACAATGCTACCTTTACTGATATTAAAGGTGAGGTTAGGTCATTACTACCACACCATCTAGGAAAACTCTGGCATTACTTTGTTACCCAGTTTGCAATCATTATCATACTTGCTTATACATAATCAATTTCCCACTTTTATATTTAGAAAGAATAGTCCAAGAGTGAAATCTAATATGGCTGCACACTGCTTAATATCAGCTCTCCCATGTGAAAAAAAACAAAACAAATTGAGAAACAACAGCCAGTGATATTGTCAGCTTGAGTAATTCCTAGCTAGTAAGTACACTGCCTGGATGTAAGCAAAGAAGAAATTCAGAGAACCTGAAAGAAAATTGACCAGAAAAGATGAAGAGAAAGCACAGTCTGGGAAGAATCTTGTAGCTGTTCAGTAAAAACCACTTCAAGCTCCAGCTTTGGTACAAGTGATGCCTTCCAGTAAATTAGTGAAAAATAAGTCAAATGTGCTTAGAGTTGATTTTAACATAAATAAAACATTGAAGAGTATATCCGCTCAAGTAACAAAAGGCTGGGAAAAATGAAAGAAGTTTTAAACAGCTATTAAGATGAACTGATAATACTGCAAAAATCAGAGGTCAAAATGAACAAAAGTTTGGCTGAGTATAAGACTGACCAAGAAGAGCTATTTCAAAAATGGTAGAGGTAGAGGGCAGAGCATGCAGATAAAACCTGATATTCTCTGCTGTACAAGAGAAACTGGAAGGAACAGACTGTATTAATTTTATGAAAGCACAGATAAGTAACTGGACTGGTTTTCCAAAGCAGGATTTGTTAGTTGGAAGAGCACATTGTGTGTATGCTCCAAACCTGGCCTTGAAAAACCAGCAAGATCTGTATTTGTAAAAATGCAATCATACCAGCAGGAAGAATTATTCCTAACAAAATTGTTGCAGAAGGGCAAAGTATGATAAATTGGAGACAGTAGAGTGTTTGTGGAAACATGATTATTCACTGTCTGCCTACTGGAAGAGAAGCAAATGTATCCCAGCAATCAGGGAATGTTGAGAGGTAGGTGTGAGATTCAAGGTGATTTATCCAGCTGTCTTCAGAATATTTTTCCTGGGGGATGAAAGTCATTTGTTGATGTAGAACAGGCTAAGGGGGAATACAAAGGTTTGTCCAACAGGGGCTGAGCCAGAAAACAAAAGAGAACTATACTTCTCATCCTTCTAATGGTAAGGCTCATATAGAGACTTTGCCAGCGAAACCTATTCCAATGTTCCAAAGGAAAATCCATGAGAGAAAAAAGCACAGGAGTAGACTAGAAGAATCAGGAGTACCTTGGACTTTTTCCAGAGTCTGGGGTTGGAAGATGGAGCTGAACAGGAAGAAGACAAGAAACATTGAGATTAGTGAATAAATGTCAGGCTATTAAGCATCAATCACATTTGTGAAATATGGCTTTACAAGAAAAAGTGTCTGAGAATGATTGGATTTTTGTTGACTTTGTTAAACTTGTTGAGGGACTGACAGGCATATGCCACATGTCATGTCTTTAAGTTTGGAAGAATAATAAAAGGGAAAAAAAGAAAAAAGGGGGAAGAAAGAATGAAAAAGTAACTAATTAAAAACAATTTTTGTTCTTAACAGTATTTGTATAAAACATTTTATGATGTAAATTTCATGTGATATTGAATAGTATTTTCAGTTATTGTTTTATATGATAAAGATACAAAGGTAAGCAGGGTTTTTTTCTCTCTTTTTGAGTTTTAAGAAATTTAGGCATTACATTTAAAAAGAGAAGAAATGCTGGATAAAAGCATGTTTAAATCAATAGGCTGTAATCTTGGGCTGTTGGAGTGGGGAATGGGGTATAAAAGTGCACTGATTATATTAACTGTAGAATTTAAATGTTTTCTTTTAGTTTTGCATTGGTGAACGTTTGGATTAATGCCATTGCTTATTCTAATGACAATTTTTCTGTGAATACAATTGAGATTTAAAAAAGAGACTACAATGCAATAAATAGTTTTCTTTTAGCAAATAAATGTTCATTTCCAAGTAAGAAATCTGAAGCTAAGGGTAGATCTACATTTTGATCTTATTTTGGCATGGAAACAATAAATTGAGAGTTCTGGACATTGCTTACAGAGGAAAATATAAAATTAAAAGGTACACGGCAAGCAGTTAAGTAAAGAAAATACTGTGAAATTGTTGGAAGTGAATAAGAGATAGGCAACTAAATAATTTAATGTTTAGCACCTTTAGTTTTATATAAAAGTCAGGCAGATTTTTTCAACCAGAGGAGATGTTGTGGTTAGTAATTAATAAAGAGTTGAAGGATTTTATTTGGAGGGAAAGAGGGCAAGAGTCAATTGGGATAAGCTGATCCTTCTAATAGAACAAGGTAGTTTAGGATTACCTGATTTGAAGGAATATTTTAGAGCTACACAGTTAAGGCACATATACAAAACACAAGCAGAAATCTATAATTGAAAGTGGAAAGAGATGATGATGAAGCAGGGGAAAATTCAAGAACTAAGGAGAGACTGGGATATTAAATGAAGATCCTTAAGAAGAATAACAACAGCCATACAGAATAATAATAAGCACTTCTGGCTGACATCAAGGATTGAAACAATACTAATTTCATTAACTTTATTCATACTTTGACTTAGGAATGGGGTCCATTCCCGTCATGGTATTAGAAACCCAAATGTTTTGAAGAAATTAAAATAAATAATAATAATATATTTACAAAGTAGCAGAAAGTATTCTAAGAACTAAGCCTACATGAGAAAGGAGAAAAGAGATATTCCAATAGGGATGATAGCAATTAAGGTACAGAGAATAGGCAAGAGGGGGCTGGAATTTACTGCAGAAAACTGGAAAAGGAACCAAAGTATTTGGAGCAAATAGAGAGAGAGAGAAAAGTAATAGAGTGGAAAGAGGTCAATAAGACATTCGGATTACAGACTAGATACTACCTTCCATATCAGGTATTGATATCAGAGTACAGACAAAGAAAGAGGAATAGGGGAAACTAAGGGAAAGACCTGCTCTGGTAGAGTTTTTAGTTGAATCTAGAACAGAAGCTGCTGTTAAAAAGGGATAATTGGTAGGGTATATAAAGTATTGCACAATAACTATAAGAATCGATAAGAAGAGTTTAAAAAGACTGGAAAGAGAGATTGGATAAGCAATTCACAAGGAAACAATGGGAGGACATGTAAATGGCTCCCAATTATTCAAACAAGTCTAGAAAGATTTAGGATTTTTGCTTGGAAGTATCTGCATAGGGATTTTTATACCTGAGGTAGACTCCAAAGAATTTTTCCTCAGGCAGATGGCAAATGTTGGCGGTATGGTGGAGAGGAAAGAGAAAATAGGGAACATGTTTTGGAATTTAATGAATTGGAAAACTTTAAAAATTGCCTGCAGAGTACTCTGTCAGAAGTACTGGGTGAGCAAATGAGTGTAACTAAGGAAATATTTTTTGAGCTCGGCTACAAGATCTGAATCACCTAGATATAGTAAGGCCTTGTTAAGTTTAATTACTAGAAAATGGAAATCAAAGTCTAAACCGTCTATATTTGAAGTAAGGAATATTACAACAGAGATAAAAGAACTGAAAGTAGGATCTTTAGAAAATGGTAGAAACAAATTGCATAGAAAAAAATGGAAATTGTGGGAACAATACATGCATAGTAATGTTTTGGAGAAGGAGTGAGGTTTAAGGGAAGGCAGGAATTGATCAATTTATGTAATGTTGGATTGATGATAATCGTATAAATGAATATATGCTATATATATATATATATATATATATATATATATATATATATATATATATATATATATAATGCTTGTAACTGTGAACATGTTAACATGGTTTGCTTTCATTTATATAAATGTATGTTTGCCTATACCCTAAATAATAATTCAATAAAGGTGTTAAAAATAAAAAATAAATACAAAGAACAGTCCAAAAGGAAGAACTCATGAGTGACCCCACACAGAGTTCTGTGTGACACCAGTATTAACCTCTATCAGAATAGACAGATAATACACCCACTCTGACCTGTTGTGCCCAGGTGCTTAACCACTACATTATTCACTGATTATGTATGGATAGATATTTTATCATTTTCCTTTGTAAATTATTCCATTAAGTGGAATAGCATTGGTTTGTTTTGGCAAGGTCAAGATAAGGAGTAGCAATGTCAGGACTTCATCAAGTGCTGCTGTTACTCCTTCAATGAATGCCACAAGATACAAAAGATAAGACCCTCTCTTAACAAAGAGATACTTTTTCACATGTAAGCAAAGTAATTTACCTGTGTCATCAGATAAGCTTCATTACGGCTCTGCCCTGACTCCATCTAGAATAATGGCAAGGTTAGTAGTTTTAAAATTCTTTAGGTCTGTTGCAAATCCTTATGAATTTGTAGCACTGCATCCTGTTGATATAGATCAGGGATGTTTCCACATACTAGCAGTTTGTTTAACAGGTTTGACTGGAGTTAGGTAGATTTTCCGTCCTTCTGAATATGAAGGAAACAGATCATTGTCTGATCTCACTGAATTTATACTTTAATTTTACTTTTGGTAACAGTTAAGTCTGTAAGTCTGTAGCAACTTAAGTTATATCTGACTTACTAGCTATGAGTATTGTGGAAAGTTTTGTTACTGTGACAGTTTTTTAACAAAATATTAAAAATGATTACTGCTCTGGTTGAGGACCTCAGTGGACGTAAGCTTTGTATAAAACAAGTATGCCTAAGAAGTTTCAAGAGATCTGAAACTTGTTGCAGTTCTAGCTAAACCCCCCCCAACAGCAGGATAATGGAGGCAAGGTGTTTTTTTTTTATGACCCAGTGCTGAATCTTTTAGGGTCTGAAGCAGGGGGCTAAATTGAATGGGACATGCAAAAGAAGAAAGGCAACCAAAAGATTAACAAAGATGCATGAAGAAATAAACTAAAATAAGTATTTATTAATAACAAGCGTGCTGATGCAGGGTTTGATTCCCTCAGCACTCATTTGCCTACTGTGTAACCCTGAGCAAGTCAGCACCACACAGTGCTTTGTGCAACAGGGAATTTGGACTAGGCTTCTCGATGGTCCCCTAAACTGCAAACCTGGTAACTACCTATGAACTATATGTTAATTCATGCTTGCCTGTTCAGAACCATCTGTCACTAACCAGCAGTGATGTTCATGTTTATATTACTGTGCAACTAGCTGACATTTCATACTATAAAGGACTTGGACTCCTTGGAGCAATTCATAAATTTGGGTGACTGGAGAAGAAATACTAGATAGCAGGAATGTATATCAAGATATTCTCAGTGTAACTTTGAACTTCCTAATGAAGGCAGTAGAGATTAGACACTTCTACATACTTTGTACTTCTCCTTGTGATCAGAATGATTTCTGAGTGGGGAAAATACTTTATGTATTTGTTTGTTTGTTTGTTTGTTTGTTTGTTTGTTTATATTTGTTGACTAGTTTAGAGCACTGATCCTGCTGGACCATTTTTTGGTTCAGCCTAAGGATACATGAAATTTCCAGTTAGATCAAAAATAACATTAAAGTGTGACTGCTATGTTTTATCATTGACAGACAGAACATACATTTTTAAACAATAACAACTATACACACAGTAGACATCATTAACAATGTTGGACAAAATATAGAGGTCTTAAACTGTTACAATTACAGTATAATACATAAAGAACTTATGCTAAGAGGGATTTGTGGAGTGCATTTATATGACTACACTGTTACAGAAGCACCTATATTTTACTTTTTTGAATTAAAAGGACTTTAGTTCTGACCAAAATTTAGGAATTAATATCATAGATTTTTTTATGTGAAGGGATGGTAGCACAGATTTTAAGGCCAAGAATGGGGAGAGGGTGTTTTGTAGAGTGTAGTTTTGAATGAGGAGCCTGAAGGGTGAAAATATTTGCTGGGAGTGCTCCAAAGGTGCAGGGATTAGCTTTCTCATTGTAGTCTGTTTGCCAGGAAGGGGAATGACTAAGGTTAGTGAGTTTGAAGACTAGGTCTGCTACAAGAAGAATGGTATAGAGTTCTAAATGTAACCATTTAATTTTACCAAACATTAAAAAAATCATCTACTCTTTTGGGCCTTGAAGGATAACTCTAGGCATATGGCTTCTTTTAGAGAAAATATGAAGTGGTATTCATACTAATATGAAAGCAGATTGCTAAATTTTACCATATAGACGTGTAAAGTTGTGGTCTATAAAAGCAATGCTTGCTGTGTCCATTAGTAGAACAGGATTTTTCTATCACTTCCTTGCCAGTAGATTCACCAGCTGACTCATCTGCACTGAGCAATGTTTCTTTTGTTGCTCATGGGGATCTTGATACTTGGCCAGTATCCATATGCAGGGGTGCTGTACCCATTTTCAAAGGTTTAATCTAAATTCACTTTATCTGGGTACATTTATTTATTTATTTACATTTGTTGACGGGGAATGTCTGACTGGATGCAGGTCCATTTTCAGCGGAGGACCGGGGAAAAAAGCTCCACAAATTAAAATATTACAGACATATTTACAGATTAAGAATCCTAGCTATTAAAATATTACAAACATAGTTACAGATGAAGAACATATTACATTCAGTAGATAACTAGCCACGAAGTCATAGCAGATATTAGCAATTGTTACAATAAGAAGTTACTACCATATAATAAGTAGATAGGCATGGAAGTATCAGAGCTTGCTGTATCAAAGGTAGTTTGTGGGGTGGAAGAGAGGTAGAGGATAGATGGAGTGGGAGAAGTTAGAGGGGAGAGTTACAAGGGCATAGCCAGCATGTTTTTAGGTGCACTTTAAGTAATACTTTGAAGTGGGTGCATTATGGTAGAGAGGTTATTGTGGAGGGGGAAGGTGTTCCATAATTTGGCTATAGCGCTGGAGAATAGTGCTTCTCCAGCAGTGTTATTGGCTCTAGTAATCTGTAATTGATTTTTGTTGCTGGACCATAGTGGTCTGGTGGTGAGATAGGGTTATAGTAGATACTGGAGGGATGGGACCTTTAGAGGATGGTTAACCAGTTTGTGGGCGAGTGTGAGTTGATACCATTGAAGGAGGTGAGGGAGTTCTAGCCAGCCTAGTTCAGTAAGTGAGAGACAGTGGTGACTGTGGTAGGATGCCCCAGTGGTGAAATTTGAGATTGTTGTCTATTTCAACTCCTAGCAATTTGGTGTGATCTGTTGGGTGGATAGTGGTGTTGTCTTTTGCTGTGATGTTAAAGTGAGAGTTGTTTTGAGTATGTTTGGTGGGTTTGAAGATGAGGAGTTTAGTTTTGTTTGGGTTGAGTATTAACTGGGCATCGGATAGCCAAGTTTCAACAGAGGAAAAGGCATGCTGTGTGACCTTTTGCAGTTTGGGTAGGGACTGGGTGGAGCAGATGATGGTTGAGTCATCTGCATATTGTATGAGTGTGCCATGTTTGGTGGCAGAGGCTAGATTATTGGTGAAAATAGAGAAGAGTAGGGGTCCAAGGATGGATCCTTGGGGAACACCAATAGAGACAGGTAGTTGGGGAGATATGTCATTTTGCCATACAACATATTGCTGGTGGTCAGAAAGATAACTTTGAAACCAGTTGGTGACTGATTGAGAAAAGGATAGGTTATTGAGTACACAGAGGAGTTGTTTGGGCGGGACCATATCAAATGCTTTAGATAGGTCTAGGAAAGTAGCAGAGGAGAGATGGCCATTGTTTTTATGGTGAAGGATAGTGTTAGTAAAAGAGAGTAAGGCAGTGGTGGGGCTATGGTTTGGTCGGAAACCATGTTGAGTATTAGAAAGGAGATTGTTGGTAAGGAGGTAGTCTGAGATTTGAGAGTGAATGCATCTCTCTAGTATTTTGGAGAGTGGAGATAGATTCGCTATGGGGAGTAGTTGGTTAGATCTGTGGAGGGGCCGCCTTTGTGAAGGGGAATGATGTGTGATATTTTCCATAGCGTAGGGACGTAGCATTCTGACAGAGATCGGTTAATCAAGATGGATACTGGGTAGGCTAGGGCATCAGCTGCAATTTGTAGGAATTCACTTGGGTGGTTATCTACTGCTAATTTTGTGGGTTTAAGTTTAGTTGAGTTTTCTTATGTTGGAGGTAGGAATGGGAGAAAATGAGAAGAGTGTGGGGACATTACTGGGTGAAGGTGTGGGGTGTAGGGATGGGGGATTGGGTTGTCTACCTAGTGATAGTATGGTTTGTGTGAAGTGTGTGTTGAATGAGCTAGCAATATTTTCTGAGGAGTGAGGAATGTTAGGTGTAAGGGTACTTATTTTACCTGGGTAGAGGATGGAGTTTATGGAGGTCCAGAATTGTATGGGGTTGTGTTGGGAGGAGTTGAGGGCAGACTGGTAGTATTGGATTTTGTCCTCCTTTATTAGCTTTTTGACTTTATTGCATAGTTCTATGAATTTCTGTTTAGCTGAGCAGGTTTTGGTTTTGCACCAGTGTTCCCAGGCTTTATCTCGGTTTTTCATTTCTGACCTAGTGGTTTTCTGTAGCCATGGGGAGGGTTGGGCTTTGGTTCTGGTAAGTCTTATGGGGGCATGGATATTTAGGATGCTTAGGAAGGTAGTATTGAAAAGTTGGACTGCGTCATCTAGGTTGAGGTAATTTTGAGGGTGTCAGTTACATTCTTTGAGGGATGAGATGAATGTGATTGGGTTAAAGTGTAGTTTTTTACATATTTGATGGTAGAGGACCGGTTTAACTTGGTATAGGTGTTTTTTGAGTAGGAATGTTGGGGAATGATCACTGAGGCTATCTGATAGGCAGCCTGCTATATAGGACTAGGGAATCTTGCTGACTAGTATCCAATCCAGGGTAGTGTGCTTGTTGGAGTTTTTATTTATTCTGGTTGGTGACTGGACTAGTTGGGTGAAGCCATGAAGGTTTAGATGCTGGGTTGGATGGTTGCCGCAACAGGATTGCCAATCAATATTGAAGTCACCTAAAATTATGGTCTCTTGAGGGAGATGGTGGGTAGTCCAGCTTAGGAGGTTTTCTAGTGGAGGGATATTTTGGCCAGGTGGGAAGTAGCATCCTATTATGTTGATGGTTTTATTTTGGTTTATTTTCAGGTTGGTATATATTATTTCTTCATTGGCAATTTGGGGAGCTGATGAGTTTAGAATCTGGATGTTTAGATGCTGTTTAAATATTATAGCTATACCACCTCCTTTCTTGTTTAGTCGGTCTAGTCTTAGCATGTTGTAACCATTAGGGAGGATTTGCTCACTGGTAATGTGAGGTTTTAGCCAGGTTTCTGTCAGGATGATTATATCTGGGGAGTATAAGTCTATGGTGGCATGGAGTCCGCAGATTTTGTTGGCTATACTTCTGATATTTAGGCTTAGCAGAAGGAGGTAATTTGGTTTTCTACTGGCTGAGATTTGGGAGATGTGGTTGTTAGTGTGATTATTAGAATTGGTGTTGGAGATGGAGGGGCCAGGGATGGGGTGGATGTCTCCACTGAGGGCAAGTTTGATATGCATGAGGTTATTAGTTTTATCAGTTTGTGAAAGAGTTTGCATTTTAGGGAAACTTTATGATTGGTTGCAGTCGGTAACATATGTGGTGGAGGGTTATTTTGTTAACTTGTAGGGATGCATTTAGATTTAGTATTTTAGTTGATAGAATATGTGGGGGATGCATAGGGATGGTTCTTGAGTTGGTGGGAGAGGAGCAGAGTGAGGGTGAGTCATGAGTGATGGAGTGAATAGTTGTACAGTGGAAGTGGTTGAGTGGGGTATAATGGAGTTTTGGTAAGATGTAAGATATGCAAGGAGAGGGTATGCAAAGAGTATAAGTATGGTATGCTTATTCATGTTATCAGAAGAGGAGGGGTAGTAGAGGGAAGATGGTGGATTTAGAGTTGGGAATAGTGTTGTGGTTGGTGGTAAAAATGATGGCAGGGGTTTGTTCTAATAAAGGTAGGACCACTGGGGGTGGGTGGGAATTGGGGGCAGGGTGGGGAGCGAAGCAGGAAGAGACCTGTTAGCTACTCTTAGGAGGAGTTGTGGGCTGGAAAACAATCAGATAACAGTGAAGACAGGCCTTTATATAACTTCTGTGCTATGCATTCCTAGTGGGGGAGGAGGGTAGGGACTAATTGCAGGAGGAGTCCTGTGGGAGTGATTGACAGGTATCTCAACCAGATTCTGGAAGATGGGCAATTCAAACAAAAACAAACAATCAACTGACTCAAACTGTAGCTAAGTGATATGGAGAGAGTACCAAGAGAATAGATGAACTGCAGTTAAGTAAATGGCAGTACAGTTCAAGGGGGGAACTAAACTAGCACAAGTTAATTATTTGTGGTGTTACTAATTCTGGGGTAGTGCAGTTTAGTTTGGAACTGGATAGCTATTGCCATACAAAAATAGTCTAATACTGACTGGTCACAGATGAAACTGTGGGAAAAAAGCACAGATAGATGTAAAAGCCATACATAAAATTAAAAATTTTGCCTTGCTACTCAAAGAGAGATACAGAACCCAGCAGTGTGTCATCAACTGGAGTCTGAAATGGGGTCTTACAGGATTGAAGTTAGGAAAACTGGGCTAGCTAGACAGGCCTCTGCAAGTGTGCAAGCTTTAAACAAAAAAAAATGCCTCTAGCTGATCACTATAGGTTATTTGCAAATAGCAGAAATCGCTGTGCAGAACATAATTCAGTTTTGCTCCATTGGGCAGTCCTCTGTAGCCATTTTTTATTAAATCTGCACAATTCTGCCTGGTCATCATATATGGGACTTCTTTGGTTTCCAAATCCTTCAATCTAGTCTCTACCATTTTGTATGGCATGATAAAATATGCTACATCATTTGTTTGTGTCTTTCGGCTTTTCCCGGTTAAGGGTCGCCACAGCGGAACTCCGGTCCGCTAATGATTGGCAGTTGATTTTTAAGTACCGGCTTGCCAGGCCTGACGCACAACCTTCAATGAAGGTACGCCCATTCACGCATGTCTCCACGCAGAAGACGCTTTAGCTGAGAATCGAATCGGACAGCATCTTACTGTGAGGTGACAATGCTACCGCAGCACCACCACCACGGTATAAAAAATATTTACAGAAAATCATTTTAATATGTAATCTGAAAATCTACACTGACATTGCATCTCCCAGAGTTGGTGGTAGCTCATGGAGTTGTAAACTATCCTATGCACTAATCAGAAAAAGACTAGGGGAATTTTCCTAATTCTGTGTAAACTAACTGTGATCCACACACACTATGGAATATATCAAAGCAATGGAAAATAAGTATGTCATTTATATATGCATCATTTATTAACATCTAAAATAGTTCAGTATTTATTACATGGAAAATTCAATTTACAAATTGATTAAAGTGTTTGCATCTGCTGTCAGCCTCATATAGATTTTGCAAGAGCATATTCTAACTAGTGTTTAGAGCATCTAAAATATTTGAAAGGCAATTAATATGTGTCTAATTTCCCTCCTATACCTGATGATCTCATAACTTATAACATATGATCATCCATTGACTGTACACATGCACAGGTGCAAGATCCCAAGAATCAATGTTTTTTTTTTAAATAAGCTAACTCACTGCAATCTGTCTGTAGTCTCTGTACATATTAAGACTGATGATTTTATTAGAATTATTTTCTTAGCAGATGAGCTGATGGAACATTTAGGATCATGGTCTATTAGTCCGATATGAACTCTAAACTAACCACAGGTCAGATGGTCAAGAAGATGATTTTATTACTGTCTGTTCTTTTTAACACATGAGATTACTTGCTTGAATCTGTACATCTCCTACTTCAAATTAAGGCAGGCATTTGGCATGGCTGCTACAGCCCACCAACTAATAAAAACATTCCAAGGTATGTCACATGACCAGCTGCTATGGTGTAAAGTGTAAGGCCTGACTACAACCCAGGCAGCCAGGGTTCAGGTGGCTCAGGTGTCTGACATGCTGGCAGGCAGAAGGTGTGTCCATGCTGGAGGGAAAGCATGTAATGAGATGCACTGGGGAAGCTGTGGACATGTAGAGGGATGTTGTCCTAAGGGAGTCAGAGACCTCAGTTGAGTTAAATGGAGGCAAGATGATATGCCAGCAAGTCCAGTGGACATCTACAGGTACACTCGGGTGGGGAGGAAATATAAAGAAATAAATACTCTTCAGCAGCAATATGACTCTACCCCAGGCAATTCAGCCTTCCCAATGGTCCCAAGTATGGATTGGAATTAATTCAGGTGAGGAAAGGAGAGATCACTAGACACTGTGGACAAGGAAAGGGAGCAAGTGGTCAGCTGCAGGGAGACAAATATACATCAAGTGAGACACTATATAAATACACTGATTATTTTTATATTTAGCAAAATTATTTACTGACCTTAATAGCTCCATAGACAAACAAATTATTCACAGTAATAAGCTTGAGAGGACTGGAAAGTGATATTTGCATGGCAGACAGACTTCCTGTGCTGTTGTCTTAATCCAGCACCTGAGCTAAACTCCATCTGATTTATTAATGGAATGAAATGCGTGTGTTTTTTTTATAATTTTCTACTCAAAAAAGGATTTAATACTTTTTAAAGGGAAGAACTTAAGAGGGTTAAACATAAAATGATATGCATTAACCTCTTAGACTAGGTGACAGTTATTTAATATATTTCTATAACAATTAAGCAGCTGTTTTCATCACTTCACAGTTTCTTAAATTGTATAGCAACATACTCTGAACTGCCAGATTCATTTTTCCTATTTAGTAGAGATTATGCATTCTGCAAAGACCATATCTTGAGGAATTGTTGTATCACCTTGCCTTCATGCTTTCTGCTGCTTTGAACTAGGTCTCTGTTACAGCACAAATGTCGATGTTCTCCATTCAGTGCCAACTTTACCCCCCCCCCCCCACACACAAAAAAAAAGGACCAATCACAATACCAGTAGATTGCCAGGCACTCAGTATTACTGCTGCACAGGTTAAAATATCACTGCCCAAGGCCAAGAATACAACTTCTATGGGACCAGACAATATCCCTGGCTGTTTTCTATATGAACTACAGAGTGAACTGGTACCTCACCTGTGTGCCCTGTTCAATCACAGAATCACCTCAGGCTTTGTCCTACTGAATGGCACATTGCTACAGTCATCCCTCTCCACAAACTAGGAGTGAGTATAGACCCTGGGATCTATCACCCCCTTAGCCTGACGAGTCTGATATGCAAAGCTATGGAACACATCATCATGGACCTAATAAACAGGGATACAGGGAATCTTCAAACTCTGGATCCCACACAGTTTGGTTTTGTGAAGGGTAGATCATGCCTCCTCAACCTGGTCAACTTCTTTGAGTCAGTCACCAGAGCTGTGGATGAAGGCAAGGTGGTTCATACAGCCTACCTAGATCTGGCCAAGGCCTTTGATACCATTCCCCACTCAGGAATCATAGAAAAAATCACTAAGCTAGGCATCAACCCATATATCAATAGGTGGGTTGCAATCTGGTTCACAGATAGAACCCACAGTGTGAAAGTAGCCGATTCCAAGTCAGACTGCTGACCAGTCATGAGTGGAGTCCCACAGAGTTCAGTCCTGGGTCCTCTCCTGTTTGGTGTCTATTTCTCTGAAATCCAGGCCAACAAGAAGGGACTCTGGCTGACAAAGTTCACAGATGACTGCAAGTTGGGAGCTATTATTAACTCCCCAAATGATGCTGACAACCTAGAGGAAGGCCTCAGTGAGACCAACAACTGGTGTCAGAACCATGGCTGTAAGCTCAATGTCAAAAAATGTGTCGTTATCCCCTTTGGGAAAAACCTGGTTCCCATGAATTACCACATCGATGGTAGTCCACTGAACACAGAAGGTGTTATAAGACATCTGGGAACACAGGTTGACAGCAACCTCTCTTTTGACCACCACATTGCCACTGTGGTCAGAACGTCCTTTTATGTGGCACATCTCATTACTAAGGGTTTTGCAACCAGGAAGAAAGAAGTCATTGTCTCCCTCTAATCTTCCCTCATTAGACCAGTCATCGAGTACAATGCCCCATTTGGCATGTACCTCACTAGACACCTGCAACAACTGGAGAGTACACCAAAGTACCTCACAAAGAGGATTCTAAGCCTTAAACACTTGTCCTATATGGACAGACTCAAAGAACCCTGACTATTCTCTGTCTCATATCACCTACTTAGAGGCAATCTCTGCTTGACTTACAAAGCCATGTCTGACCCAGCTCTGTTAGAAATGCTACATCTAAAGAAATCCCAAGCCCTCCGCACCACATGCTCCAGAGGCCTCAACCTCATTACCACAATTCACAGAACATGCTGGAGGGACAGGTTCATAACCCAGACACTGCCCATGCTATGGAATAGACTTCCCATACATGTCAAATAGAGCAACTCACTGGCCCTCTTCAAGAGAAATCTTGATGAATGGATGGGAAATAGAAAATTCACCCCAGGGATCACTCCAGTGGCTCTTCTTGACAGAGACACTGGGAACTAAGGTCAGGTGGCACGATGCCAGGGTAATCCTATGGGCTAGGCTTGTAAAGGCTCCAGGGCCATTAGCCTAGTACACATCTATGAACCTATGAACTTATGAACATTTCTACATGTATTATTTATTTGCTAAAGTTTTCAAACTACTGATTTTTTTTTTCATGGATAACTGTATAGGTTAAAGAATTGTTTATTTATTTAAGGAAGGAAATCCTTAGTGTGCATCGGAGTCTCTTTTTAACAAATATAATTTAAAGGTGTTAAATTTAATAAAACTTTTAATATATATATAAATTAGCATTTTCAATATTTATTGACCTTATTAAATTGGATGACATTAATTATGGTTCTTTTACAACCTGTGTTAGGCAGCATGATTTTTTTAAATAAATTACATGGCTATTAGCACCACTGTTTTTTGTGTTTCAGCTAACTTGAGATTAAGGTGTCATGAATGATTCACCATTACTACTCCACCAGATCTACATTAAAAAATCATTTAGGTTGCATGTCCATGAGAAATGTAATAATGTGTACTCTGCCTTTCAGATACAAAATTTATCATTATTTTTGTACAGTTTTCATTATGGCTTGTTTAAAATGTTTAATATTGTACATCTACTATTTATTGGAGCTTTTCTCCTCAGGCCTCCAATGAAAATGGGTAATAGACCCTGTCAGACTTTCCTAGTAAACGAAAGCAAATAAAAAAAATAAACTAAATAAGTAATTACCAAGGTGGCTAAGCAATAAGCTGTGAACTTTAATAATCTCTGGCTAGCATTACAGAATCAAAATGTGATATCCAAATTAAAAAAAAAAATATTTGTCTATAAAGGTTGCTGCAATTTATCACTGTTATCTTTGGAACAAGACATATATATATGACCCCTGCACCAGTGTCAGGCAATGAACTTTGAAATGGTACAATGCTTTGGAGAAAGTCCTTGTGGTACTGGAGCAGTAGTGATAAGCTGTATACCATTATATCATCGCATGGGACTCCACAACTTTATAAATCAGGCATAATACATTTACAGTTTAATGGTACAGAGGAGCACAATGAGCCACAACATGATTTTTAGAACTCACCTAGGCATCAACCTTGGTGAACCAATCACTGTTAATTTAGACACTGACAGAAACAGACCTACCTAAGAAAGTCTTCCAGTGGTTCAGTAACTACCTCAGTAACAGACCTGTTAGCTGGAGTACAAAGTAGCTGCTGTCCACAAAAAAATGGCATTATTACAGGAATTCGTTTATTGTATCTATTCTTATTTTTATCTATCCTCTCAGTTTCCATAGAGATGCTATACCTCGATATATTCATGTATACACATAATGCAGCTGTCATTCATCAGTTATATTTAGGAACCATTATAAAGAACATCTTTCAGCAAGAACTTGATGATCTAGAAAGTACATCTCAGGTAATAATCTTACAGTCAATACTAAGAATACCAAAGCCATGCTTGCCAGGACTCTCACAACTCTAACATTGGTATCTGACACTGGATACATAAATAAAGTCATATGTGCTGTGACTGAGCATGTTTTTTTTTATTTCAAATATTTATACATGTTGTTAGACTTACCATTATTATCTCAGCATCACAGACATATTCAGAAATGAAAATTATACAATGATTGGCCATTAATATTTGAAAATGAGCATGCTGATTCGCCAGCCCAATCAGCATGCCCCTTGTAAATCCCAGAATATATCAATAGAAAAAGGAAAAAGGTCCAGTCACCCAGACTTCTTTCTGTTTGTATATTCTATAACTTTTATTTATTTATTTATTTATTTTTTAACAAAAAATAAAAAAAAATCTATAGTCCAGACTCTGGACATACCAGAGAGGCAGCATGGAGAAAATACAAAGAAAATCAGGTACGTTATTTAAAACTAAAGACACATACCTGATTTTCTTTGCATTTCCTCCATTCTGTCTCTCTCTCCTACCCTTAATGTAGCCAAAACTTTTTTTAATAAAAAAAAGAAAACAAAAACTGAGCAACGGAGACTTTCTTTCCTCCATTGATTCCTTTTCAAAGCATTGATGTACTGGGTATGTGTGGGAATGCAAGTCCCATACGCATGCACAGAACATCAAAACAAGGCAGCAGGATGTCACCAGCCACAGAAGAACAGTAGGGTGCCATTATACAAAGATATTACTTAAGAAAAGTAAGAATTTTTTTCTTAAATAATGTCATTGTATAATAACAATAACCGACTCCGTGGTTGTGGTATATTGAAATTTACCCATGGTTGGCTTTATTTAATCACTCAGGCTTCGCCCTCATGATTAAACCACAACAACCATGGGTAAATATAGCAATAACCCACGCCTGGGTGTGGGTAATACTGGATTTACCCATGGTTGGTGTGGTTTTGTCATGAGGGCGAAACCCGAGTGGCCAAACAAAGACAAGCGTGGGTAAATCCAGCATTACCCACACCCAGAAGTGGGTTATTGCTATTATACGATGATATTATTTAAGAAAAAAAATAATTACTTTTCTTAAATAATGGCATTGTATAATGCCTCCTTGCTGCCCTTCCGCAGCTGTGTGGTATTCTGCAGCAGTTCTGATGTACTGCGCATGCGTATGCTTACGCAGTACATCAGAGCTGTGGGCAAAAGCAACGGAGAAAGCAAGATCTCCATTGCTTTTTACAAAGTGTCTCGCTATGTTAAAGGAGTTTAACATAGTGAGACAGCTTTAAAAAAAGCAATGGAGAATCTCTGTTGCTTTTTTTAAAGCTGTCTCGCTATGTTAAACCCATTTAGCATAGCGAGACACCTTTAAAAAAAACAACGGAGTTAGGAAGATCATTACTTTTTTAAAGCTGTCTCGCTATGTTAAAATCATTTAACATAGCGAGACAGTGTGTAAAAAGCAACAGAGATCTTGCTTTCTCCGTTGCTGTAAAAAACGAGTTATACTAATGGAAAAAGTCTGCACGACCGGACCTTTTTCCATTACTATAACTCTGATTTACAACATGCATGCTGACCAATCAGCATGCACATTTTGGAATATTAATGGGGGGGGTCATTGTATAATCTTCCATATACCACACCACATGATTGGTTATTGCTTAAATAACTCCCCTATAGAATTTTGAACCATGTCCAAATAGAAGCTTGGAACTTACTAGACAAAAGTGTTCTACTACCATTAATCAAATATGAACTACCCTTTAATGGTTTACTCAACACAAAAAGACTGCTCTTAAATTTTATTCTACCTGTCTGATAACAGATATTCAATGTAACGTCTTTAAAAGAGCTAACAGGCTGTCTGTTTAAAAAACAACACTCATTGCAACTAATATTCTACTACAGTATTCACATTTCTTAATTTGAATTACTGTCCTTTTTTATCATGTACTTTCAAACCCATAAAAATCCTCAAGTATGATTTTAGGTCCATAGGTAATGGTAAGAACTATGTCATGTCTAAATAAATATGCATTCATTAAAACAGATCAAATGGGCTAAATGTTTACAGAAACTGACTGGAGAGACAAAATACACATACATGATACATTAGAAACACAAAAATAATTCATTGAGGTCTCTAGAATGAAAGAAGGATGAAGTATAAATCACTGAAAAAGAATACATTTTAATTTACAGAAGAGTGTAAACTATTTGCAGATGTTGTTATTTCAAGCCCTAGGCAGCAACTGACAACAGTGGAAGACTTTTCAGTTCAGATTCAGTTCAGAATTTAGCAGAATGGCAAGTCAGAAACTGTATATTAATGAAATCTTATGCATCAGCCATAATACATTAGTGAGAATTCTGCATCAGTCCTACAGTCACACCTACTTAGTTAGATATTCTCAAACCTCCTATTCAGATCTGTGAGGCAGGGACTTCCAAATGTAAGAGTGAGCTTATCAGTACTTCCTGGCAACCAGCAGAGTTCAGCTATCAGATTAGAGTTCAAGTAGGTTGGGCATCCATTCTACCAGCAACTCCAAGCATGATTTTTACACTACTGTTAATAACCACAGATCTTCTACTCTTAGCCACTTATTACAATTTGGAGTACTGCCATATCATCACACCCTGAACTTGCATATTCCCAGAATCACTTTGATAATAAATGAAACAGACATTTTCCTCAGATAGTCAAGCCAAATGGGATTCCTTATCTTCTGAAATAAGAAATATTTTAAAAATGCTACAAACATTTAAGCATGAGTTATTAAATTCACTCACATACCATTCAGTTTGTACTGTAGTTACTTTTATGTGATCTAATTGTACATGTCTCTGTGCTCAGTAATAGGTATCTACAGGATCCCTGAACTAATAATCTAACTAGACACATTCTTTCAGTGTAGCAAATAGGGGTATATTTTGTGTTCTCTCCAAGCATTGTTTGTTGGTTCTGCTTCTCGGAAATTATGTATAGAAATTGTGTTACCAAAAAGGGTTCCAAGTAAGGCAGACCACTCCCTCCTTCCTTGGGATGGGTACGCCATGCTCATTATTATATTCAACATGCTTTTTTAGTGATTAATGGTATCTTCTTAACATTACATCATAACTGTGATGTTATTCTTTTCAGGTACAACATACATTTTACTTTTGCGGCAGAAGGAAGTTTATCATTCATTGCTTCCAAAATCACCTTCCCATCTACACATACACATTTCCATAATTTACTTTATGAAAGGTGGTTATAAAAGGTATATAATTTAAATCATAACCACTGAAAACACAGATCATGTCTCCTAAACTTAGTTTATTTCTTTGAAAGAGTCATTGAAGCACTGGCAAAGGGTAACTCTGTGCATACAGCTTACTTCAAAGTAGCTAAGGCTTTTAATCCTCAGTACAGACATAGCTGGCTTTAGGCACCAGCAAACCCTGCAGTCGCTGGGGGCCCCCTGTTCCTGGGGGGGCCCCAACCACAGCAAGTTATCTTACTTTGATATTTTGTAACATGTCTGTCAAACCAACAAAAGCTAGTACATCAATCATGTACATTTAATAAACCAGGTGGGTAATAATGCTTATTTATATCTCCTCTAAAATTCAAAAATGTCTTTGGTTATAATAACAATGTTTTATCAATCAAGAGCCTTCACAATTCCATGAAATATTTTACCACTAACATAGTGTCCGTGGCTTAGTTAAACCCTGCTGGTGGACATTCTGTACACTAAAACTAACAACATAGCCAGCGTTAGGTGCCTGCAATACCTGTAGCTGCAAGGGGGCCCCTTAATCATCCTTCACTGTGTGGGCCCCCTATAAAAGCTGCTGCTGGTTGGGGAAAATGAGGAGAAAAAAACTGTATTCATTTCCTGATTATTCTCTTTAACCTGACCAGGTGTGTGATATGAACCTGTTAGGATAAAGCTGATAATGAACATGAGCAGGGTAAGCACTAGAGAGGTCAGCAGCCCAGTGACCAGTGTCCATGCATGCCTTGGATTTTAAGAAGAGCTAATACTTCTGATCTTCAGGGATGGTTTTCTCTTTTAGGGAGTTTTATAAATACTTGCAGAATACCAGATACTGTAACTCTCAACTTCTTCACTGAAGAATTCAGTACAATACCAATAATAACAGAACAAAGGCTCAAAATCAGGAGCACATTTTAAATATTACTCTGATTCAATGAAAAAGTTAATAGAATAACACCTTTTGTACCGACATTAAGAATAAAACTCTAATGTCTGGATTTATTGACTGTTTGTAATCCCGAATGATTTACAAGCAAATCTAATGTGTTACAAAGGACAGAACAAAATTATGTGCAAAATCAGGGAAGGTCTGCGAAATTAGGGACAGTGAGAGGCTTGCATTATTCCTCACTAAAGTAAATAAAAGTGACCCATCCCTGCTTTTGTCTGATGACTACTTAACAGCAGTCACTAATCTGGTGTGCTGGTACCACTGTTGTACAATGTATTGCTGAAATAAGTACAAAACTAATATTGCTGTGGCTTATGCTTGTGTGTGTGTGTGTGTGTGTGTGTGTGTGTGTGTGTGTGTGTGTGTGTGTGTGTGTGTGTGTGTGTGTGTGTGTGTGTGTGTGTGTGTGTGTAAAAATGTCAGTGAGTTTTATCTGTGCACACACACAATAATGCCAGGATATATACATTATTCTTCCGAGTGTCAGTAAAAAATGTAACTAACAAGAAAATAAGAAAATATATTTCAAAAGTAAGGCATAACATATATCCCAGAACATTCAGACACTTAGATCTTGTAAGACACTGGGGACCCCTACTCCCGAGACTGTATAAATGGATACAAAGGGCTCCCTTAATCATCCTTGACTGTGTAAGGGCCCCACAAATGCTGATGTTTGAGGAAAAATGAGGGGGAAAATATATATTTATTTTCTGATTATGTTCTTTAACCTGAACAGGGCTGTGATATGACTCTGTTAGCATAATGTTGATAATGGCCTCTGCTCTCAGCTGCACCTATCCTAATACCAGCCCCGCTCAGAATGACTGTTTACAGAAAGGTGCTGTAGGTTATATGGGGGGGACTGTGATGTTATTCCTCACAGTCAAATCTTAGAGGTGTGCACATGAGGTAATTAAAACTTGTGTTAGGGATGAGGACAGTGTGGTCAATGATTCTTTTACTTTTCTTACATACTTCAGAGGTGTTCAAAGAAGGTTACTACAACTTGTGCAGGAGCAACAAAGTAGAATTTGTAACTGTAATCATTATTTTGTCACTTTCCTCACAATCACGCTTAGGACACATATACAGGTAGGTAGCTGCCTTTGACAGTTTGGATTGAGGAGTGAGGAGGCCTACTATGTATATGTTTATCAGCAGTCCCTTGAAATAATGACTGTGGTAATTTGAACCTCTGTCTTCATCCCAGTCTAACACCAGAGGGATGCAAAAACTATCTTTCTGGGGGGACTGGGAGGCAGGCAATTCCCAGATAGGGCCTGTGTATCCAGACAACAAAGGGTTGTTAGTTTATTGTGAGCTACTGTTTTGTCATCTTTGAACATTAAACCTTCAGTACAACTTATGTCTTCCTTGAATGAAAAAAAAAACTGAAATTCTTTTCTTATTTCCTAAATGGTTATTACTGTACTGTCTTGCTCAGGAAATGTGTGTTGAAAGGATACAATGAAAACTAAAGCTGAACAGCAACACAATTTCTTTACTTAATCATAATTTCTGTTCAAATCTTTATTGGATGAAAAGGTATGTAAAAAGAAAAAAATTTAAAATGCGCTTCAGAGCATATAGAAAGTTATAGCTTCTTGAAAAAGCTGAAAAGTAGGCAAAATGTGAGAAAAGGAAGAAAAAAGTAATGTGCATGGTATGGGGAGCCCAAGATGGGGAGGGGGCCAGGGGAAGACTGGAGGCTGCTGTGTGTATAGGGGTGGGATCTGAAACACTAGGCCTAGGGTGCCATTTCACCTAAGTTTAGACCTGTACATAGAGTTGCTACAATATATCATTGCTGCAACTAAATGCCAATAACTGTAAATGTCCCTTTGTGAGTTGGGCCAACACAGTGTACTACACAAGTCTTGTAATTTAAGAATATTGTAGCAAAGGATCAGTCAGTGCATACTACTCCTAAAAGTTTGCAGCATGAACTGAAAGGTTGCTTAGGAAGGGTGGCAGTGACAGGGTGATACGTAGACTGGAAGTGCCTAGGGAGGCCCCCAGCTTGACATCTGTTGGGGGCCCCCAAAATGCTAACACCGGCCCTGAATACAGATCAGACTTAAATCTCTTCCTGTCTTCTTTCAGCATGACCATACTTTCTGCCCATCCTCTGTCTATTTTCCCTGCAGTAGACCCACTCAAAAGGCTATAGTCTGTGGCAAATAACCACAGACTACTGTCATTATTAACAGGCCTATTTAATTTGCTGCAGCCTCTCACTTACAACACTGTAATTGAATATTTCTGGGGACATCCTATTCTTGTGTGGAAGCCCAGTCTGCTCTGCTTTACTACACTCAGCATTATTTCTCACCCCTGCCCCACCCCCACTCCACCTACTCAACATCACTTCCTTTTTACATCTGTAGGTTCTTCTAACCCAAAACACCCAATCTGTAGAGACTTGCAACACTCTCGTCTCCTTCTCTTCCTCCTTTTAATACATACTTGAGAAACAACAATGGGACAATACATACTAGCGCCTACATTAATCCCTCCTCCATCTTTTCTCCTCATCATACCTTGCAAGTCCACATTCCTTCCTCACCTAACTATTCCAGGTCATTTTCCCCATACTTCCCAACCTTCTCTCCATTTTCCTCCTTCTCTAATTTGATCTCACTTACAGCTTGCCTTATATCCAATGGTAATATTAGCCATAGGACTGTTCATACTTCTCACCTGTCTACTACACCACCCAATCTAGCCACAGATCTTTTTTTCTCCAAAGTTTCAATCCTTAGAACAATACTTTGATTATTCAGCTGTTGTGTCACTCCCAAATTAATGTGCCAGCCACACAATACATGCACTCCCTTTATCCATGCTAACATTTATCACTACAGTCAAACGTCTGTAGCAGCAGGCTCTACTAATCACACTTTACAAAACTACTGAGCCTATTATACTTGTTTGTCTTATCTGTACTGCTAGCTGGCAATATAGAACTAAACCTTGGCCTTTTCAACCCCAGCAATCATACATTTCAGTCCAAAACTCCCCCTCCCACACACAGAATCCTTAAAGGTACATCTATATCTTACTTAAATGCCTGCAGCTTAAGGAACAAATAGGCATAATTAAAACGTGTACTGCAGAGATGTTTCGACTAACCATCCTGCTGCAGGTAATATTCTTTATCATCTCATTAAGTTCCATAATCAAAGCTGACATGATTCAGACATATTGTCTGACCTCAGAACATAACATCCAATGGTAGGACAAATAGAAATGCAGTACAGTAGGTTACCAGACCCCCACAATACCAGTTAAACTCACACTTTAACTTCAGCTTTGTTTTTATGTATTGAAAAAATAAAACACAATAAAAACACAGGCAAAGCATTAATGTAAAATAAAATACTAATAAATAAATACAAGCTTTTTCAATGAATGAAGCATTATCAACACAAATGAACTCATATAAACTGCTGAAAATGTAAAACAAAACAAAAAATATATTTAACTTATATAGGCTGAGACTAGCACCTTACAAGACAAGTAAAATATAGTGAATTAAATATTTAGTGGCTATTTATAAATACTGAAAACCTACGCTGCATGCTCTTAACTCTCCAGGGATTGTAGCTACATTCAAGCATGTAAAGGTTTCAATAACTTAATATAAAAATGAATGTTTTGAATAACCCATATATTATTTTGTAGCATAGTACATAATATGTAATGCCTTCATTCCAGCAGTATAGATGAGAGTTAAATAAATTTACACAAACATTCTTTTTGTCTTTGTAAAAATCTTAGCTGTAAGGAAGTATTCTTTCATAGAAAGAGTGGTACAGGTTTGAGACATCCCTACAGAAGAAACAGTTATTGTTGTGTCTTTTCAGCTTTTCCCGGTTAGGGGTCGCCACAGTGGAACTCCGGTCCGCTAATGATTGGTAGTTGAGTTGTACGTGCCGAGTTACCAGCCCTGACGCACAACCTTCAACGAAGGTACGCCCATTCACGCATGTCTCCACGCAGAAGACGCTCTAGCTAAGAAACTGTAAAGTCAAAAATAAAGACTGATTCAAGAATGCATGTGACAGGCATAAGGCCATCCTTATGAGGGTTCAGGATCAGGAGGTGATAAATTGTTAGATAAGTAGACCCTGTAGATTATCAAGTAAATAAAGAGCAGAGTTTACTCATTTTGTTATTATTTGTTATTTAAGGAAGCGGACAGGTCCATGGACCCTTGGACCCATTCACCCATGAACTGAGTCACAAGGATTACATGAGCCTTGTGTTTTTTCTGCTGTCAGAATCAATGTTTTGTTTAACTTTGTTCATAAAATGTTTTCTTTGTGTTGTTATATGAAGGTGCTTTAACAGCATTGTGGGTATTAGCACTAGATGTTATATGGGGACAGTATACTACTTCACTTTTTAAAACTGTCCCATGCATTCATACCCATGTGTTAATTTCCTGCATCATATGTCAATGTATTACTTGTGAATATTTCATTAGTTGCCTTAAACTTCTTGGTGTTTCAGTCCCACAACTGAGAAGACTGCTTAGGAAGCCATTGCTGTAAAGGCTGCCAAATGTTAAAACTAAAACATACTTAAAGGTGTGTAATTTCCAAGTGATTCCTCACCTTTGACAGCTGACTATCAGTAACACTTGACAGTACAAACTTGGAAGACTCAATAGCTTTTAAGAGCATTTAACACCTTCAAGGTGACACTTAATTATGTACATCCATGGGATGCCTTATGCCTCACTATCCTATTCATTAAGTGTTACCCACTTAACTTGTAGAAAAAAAGAGCATAAAAACTTTGAAGGTTGATATCCCAACATTCTGTTCTCTTGCTCCTGTTGTCTGGCTGGTGACACATTCTCCAAAGGTGCTGATAGCATTCTCAGAGAGCCTCACAAATTCCAGAGAGCCATATGGTCAAAATGCCTAGGAATGCATCAGGAATTCAGTCGGAATGCTGATAAATGTTTTCTGAGCAAAGCCACTGTGCCCTTGTCTCTATGCGACAGTTGGAAGAGTATATTATTCAGATGTGAGTCCAGTAACTTAAAACAGAATGTTTGACACCAAACAAATTAACCTGCAGGAAAAGACTGAGTTTGTACAGATTTATATATCATAACTCATTTTAAACATTCTACCCATAAAATGTATATTTTCTAGGCACAGTACAAGCAGTGCTGATTCCTACTATGTGCTTTACAGAATCACTCAGCCCCTCTGCCAGCTAACTTTTGATGATGTTAGATGCGTGGTTGGGCTGATTATTAAAACAGTTGTTCTGCTGACAACTTCATTTTTTTCACCACATAGTAATTCTTTTTTTGTTTGTTATTTTGGTAAACTCACAAGTCACAAGTGGTTCTTTTGTGAAGGTGAATATGTTACACTACTCTGGTTAAGCAATTGCTTAGTCATGCTTTCTGTAAGTGGAGGCTAATAGATTCAAACTCGAGGCAAAACAATAATAAGGATTAAGCCACTCATAACTATAACACCCTGTGTTATGCTGCCACAGTTCTGTCATTAGACTACTTTGTCTGTTCACCAACCACACAATGTTTTCCCATGCATAAGAAGTGCCATGGCTTTGGTTGTCCTTCTATTCTCACAGATAATAGACGTCAGCAATACAACTTTTCTGCTTGGCTGACAGCTATCCTTGGCAATTTATTCCAGCTGTTATTTATGTGTTCATGTGGAATAAATTTTTAATTTTTTAATAGAAACTCACTACCTCTTCACAAGTGAGACATAGAATTATTCACCCAAACTGAGCTATTTGTCAAGCTCTTTTATGCAATGGTCCTTATCTAATCTCTTGTTCCACAAATTGCTAGTAGGTCTTTACTAACAGGCAACATACATCCTGATTTCTTTTTTACTTTTCCACTGATGTAGCTTTCTTTGCATGTTGTGTGTGTGTGTGTGTGTGTGTGTGTGTGTGTGTGTGTGTGTGTGTGTGTGTGTGTGTGTGTGTGTGTGTGTGTGTGTGTGTGTGTGTGGTGTTTGAGTGAATCAATAACTTTAAGCACAATTTATCAGATAATCATTCTGAATCAAGTACTCACTTCCATTTATGAGTTAGGGCAAAAAGGGGAAACTGTACATTACCTATCCGCCTCAAATTATATATGCAAAAACTAGAAAGAACACATTCCAGTGCTGTAAATTAAAACAGAATAAAAAATTTAGCTCCAAGAAAAATATAAAGTAGATTCATAGGATTTGGCTCAGCAGTGTGGCAAGCTATCTGAATGCATCCCTAAAGGTCCACATCTGAAGGTGAGTCTTGGAGTAAAACTTCTGTCTCCACCCTTCTGGACTGATGGGTAAGATAGTATTAGACTGGTGTGGCATAAAACCTAATAAATATTCATAACTGAGCAAAGGAGATAGATGAGACAGATTATGGAAGCTTTCAAGTACTTTAGAATAGCTCAACAAAGCCTATTTAAAGGTGCACACCCTTGGAGAAAAGCTCCAGCACAAAACAGTCCTTTAAATACAGTAGCAATATGTTGTATCAGACATAAAAATTACTAAAAAAAAATCATGCAGTAAAAGTCAAGGGCAAACTCTGTGACTACCCTGTCATAATTTAACTACAGTACATGCCAAATGGCTCAACTCAACCTCTGATATAGTAATTTATCATGAAGAACAAGATAAATGAAAGCTATTGAGAAATCTCACAAAGAATTAAGGCTATGAGCTGCTTCCTGTTGTCCACGGTTTCATTCACTCAGCCTTCATTTGCCTAATGTTTAACTCTGAGCAAGTCAATTAACAATATAGTGCTCTGGGAAAACCTAGATGTTGGGCTAGGCTCTTTGATACTCTCCTTGACTGCATCCACTAATGATCTGTGAAAAAAATACCATGCAATGCTTTTTAAAATGTTATAAGTATGTAGAACAACAATCATTCACATCCCATATCATGATTTAATTACACAGAAGCGTCATAGACCAAGAACAATAGCAGTACAGACAGATAGATTGATAGATAGACATAGAAATAGACAGACAGATGTGGGCTACATTGGAATCTGACTTTGTGATGCATGAAATAGTTTGTACTGCAGGTTTGGGGGAATTGTTACAAGGTATTTATTGTGCCATCCAAACCATACTTTTCCATATTCCATTTTATTTCACTCTGAATCACTGTCTCCAAATTATTTAAATAAAATATGGTCACTGCATATATTTTCTGTTGAATATGCCTTTTGCAGGTTTTTCTACACACGATGCCTAACAGGTGGGTTTATAATCTAGTTCTAAGATAACCTTTAATTATTTTCTAAATAACGTCAGGCATTTTTTGCTCTATTGTAATAATGTTTTGGGGCCATACTAACATATGCTACTTTTCTAGATAGGTAAGTTTTTTACTTTTGAGGATTAATAGTTTCAGGTTCATCTTTAGAAATCCTGTTGTCTGATTGGCTACTTGATATACCTGTTTTATTTTTTTATTCTTTTATTTTTTATTCTAAAATGAATGAATTTCATTTCTACCATTTGATTTAGGAGGACAATATATTCTTTTGAGATCCGGCGAATTTTCTGTATCTACTGTGTGAAATTGAATTTTTTTCTTCTTCTAGATGATTGTGGAAGAGTTTCCATAATTAATGGCATGCGTTGAGTGGTGATAAATACTTGTGTTCTTGCTTATGGAGGTAGGATGATGATAAATGGTAATATGATATTTAATGACACAAGAGTTGCCTACATTTCAGGTTAAACATTTGTTTGGGTTTCCCCAACCTCTTGTCTCTGACGTCCATATTTTCTCAATGAGTCCATTCATTCCTCTCTTGCGAAGGTAATATAATCCTACCGTATCCCCTACAACACTGGCCACCCTCTCCAACATAAAATGGCCTTAGTCCTTCCTGTGATGAGGCCAATGCCCCAATTTGTTTAGTGTGATAATCAGGAAGCAGGCATCATAGATGTTTCCATAAATGAGGGGGAGCACATGTAATGTGATACGCATTACCATGCAAAATCTCACACACACATGCATTTTTTTTTCTTCTTCTAGATGATTGTGGAAGAGTTTCCATAATTAATGGCATGCGTTGAGTGGTGATAAATACTTGTGTTCTTGCTTATGGAGGTAGGATGATGATAAATGGTAATATGATATTTAATGACACAAGAGTTGCCTACATTTCAGGTTAAACATTTGTTTGGGTTTCCCCAACCTCTTGTCTCTGACGTCCATATTTTCTCAATGAGTCCATTCATTCCTCTCTTGCGAAGGTAATATGATCCTACCGTATCCCCTACAACACTGGCCACCCTCTCCAACATAAAATGGCCTTAGTCCTTCCTGTGATGAGGCCAATGCCCCAATTTGTTTAGTGTGATAATCAGGAAGCAGGCATCATAGATGTTTCCATAAATGAGGGGGAGCACATGTAATGTGATACGCATTACCATGCAAAATCTCACACACACATGCACACTCATTGAAAGCCTCCCTACTACCGATCATGTAGTAACTCAAAGCAGATTAGTACACTTTTGACAGGAAAAAACTTCCAAATATTAAAAGACCTTGGAGTCCTTATAAATTATGGCTATTCTTTTGTTATCCATATAGCCAATACTATTCACAAAGTATACAGAGTTGCCCCTAATCCTCCTTGGGGCTAAGAACCACACAAGATATGTAAATTCTCACTGGTCTTCACTGGGAAGCACCTAGTTTTGAGCAGAATCTCACAACCCTCAACCCACCAGGATATGTTAAGATAAGTGAGCCACTCTGTCCTCCCCTTCACTTGTGTCCTTTCACACCTGAGCCACTAATCAAATTCCAGTCATTTGGTCATAGTCAGGGTTTCAGTCTTCTCACCAGGCAACATCACACAAATATTTTTATCACAATTGTTAAAAAAATATATATCTATATCTATAGTATTAATGTTACATGGCTATATAGATACATAGATATAGATTAGCTATAGATGTATACATATTATTATCATTATTATTATTTAGCTTGTTGGTTTTTTAGTAAGTTGGTCATTTCTGTGGCTTTCTAAATGGTAATAATCTTGAAACCACGTTAACTAGCTTACAGTGGTTTTGTGATGGTTTTCTGTTTATCAGTTTTGGTTCTCAAACAATCTAGTTGTTTATTAGACTTACTGCATTATAATTACTGACTGCTTAGTGCAGCTTTCTTGTCCAGTCTATTTGCTTGCACTGACAGGCTACTGTGTTTCTAATCCACAAGGTAGGCCCTTTCACAGATGGATCAGGCTTACATGCATACTCTGCAGGATGACAGAGAGACTAAGCATGAAGCCTCCATCTTCATTAACTAGCTAAGTTTGAGTTTGTCAGAGGCAGACCACATATGCTTGATCACATTTTTCAGAGAGTGTGACCAGTTCCCTGGACAAAATTTAACTGTACATACAACTTACCATGATATAACTAAAGAGTTCAACATTATATCCTATGAGAGAATCATTCACAAACCCAGGGATCTGAATGAAAATGAAGCCATAATAACTTGGGTCTTCAACAGGATATATGAATGTATACAATGGGTAAGAACAGGAGGGCACCTACCATAACCATTTCATGTCACTCAAGTCCCTTGGGTAAGAATAGCAGGACCTCTACCAATACTCTTCCAGATCACTAGAGTCCCTCAGGTAAGAGAGGAGGACACCTGTTGTGACCACTGCAAGTCATTGAAGCCCCTCAGGTATGGATAGGAGGACTCCTGTTTTGACCATTCCATCTTATTGGAGTCCCTCAAGTAAGAACAGGAGGTCTCCTGCAATCATCATTCCAGGTCAATAAAGTCTCTCATGTTAGAACAGCAGCACTCCTGCCTTCACTGTTCCAGGTCACTGAAGTCCCTCAGGTTAAAACAGGAGTACTCCTGCTGTCATCATTCCAGGCCACTAGTGTCCCTCAGGTAAGAACAGAATGACTCCTGTCATCACTGTTCCAGGTCACTGAAGTCCATCAGATAAGAACAGGAGAATTCCTGTCACAAGCATTCTATGTCACTTGAGCCCCTCAGGTAAGAACAGGAGGACACCTGCCATGACCATTACAAGTCATTGAAGTCCCTCAGGTATAAATAGGAGGACTTCTGCCATCATCATTCCAGGTCAGTGAAGTCCCTCATGTTAGAACAATAGGACTCCTGTCATGACCATTCCATGACACTTGAGTCATGAGGTAAGAAGAGGAGGACTCCTGCTATCACCATTCCATGTTACTAGAGTCCTTTAGGTAAGAACAGGAGGGTTTCTGCCATCACCTTTCCAGGTTACTGAAGTCTTTCAGGTAAGAACAGGAGGACTCCTGCCATCATCATTCCAGGTTACTGGTGTCGCTTAGGTAAGAACAGAAAGACTCCTGCTATCACTGTTCCAGGTCAGTGAAGTCCATTAGGTACAAATAGAAGGAATCTGTCATGACCATTCCAGGTCACTGAAGTCCCTCAGGTTAGAACAGGAGTACTCCTGTCATGACCATTCCATGTCACTTGAGTCCCTCACTTAAGAACAGGAGTTCTCCTGCCATCAACATTCCATGTTACTGGGGTCCCTCAGGTTAGAACATGAGGCTCCTGTCATCACCTTTACAGGTTACTGGAGTCTCTCAGGTACAAATAGGAGGCCTCCTGCCATCACTGTTACATGTCACTGAAGTCCTCCAGGTAAAGAACAGGGGGACTCTTGCCGTCACCTTTCCAGGTTACCAGTATCTCTCAGGTAAGAACAGGAGGATGCCTGCCGTCACCATTCTGGGTCACTGAAGACATCAGGTAAGAATGGTACCTTCACCATTCCCTATCACCACTGCAATCTCCTCAGTGCTCTGTCCTAAGACCATTCTTTTTTGGCATCTTTTTCACTGATATCAAAACTGATTCAAAGTCTTGATAAGAAATATGCCACAAGCATTATTTAACATTACCCAGGAATGGAACAGTCAGAATGACCTTGATTCAGTGTTAAAAATGTAACATTCATGTATTTGGACCCCCCCCCCCCACAACATTATTGGTGGACAACTAAAATAAGCTGACAAAACAATAAAAGACCTTGGAGATGATTGCTTATCATTTGATACTCTCATAGCCACTACCATTCATAAAGCAAACAGACTTAACCCTGATCCTCTCTGGGATGAGAGATACACCAGAGAGGTGAATATATCCATTTATCCAGATTTCATCAGACTGTACTGTATCCTGTTCATACTGTACCTTGTTCTGTAATTTATTCCCATGTCATCTGCTACAGCTAGAAGGGATACAAAAATTTCACACAAGGAGAACTGAATGGCTTCAAAATTTGCCTTCTAGCAAAAAAACTATAGTCTCTGTCACTCTCTCCCTTACTCTCTTCACACACACACACACACACACACACACACACACACACACACACACACACACACACACACACGTATCCCTCCCTCCCTCCCTTCCTATATCTTATTTCCATCTTAGAGGATGCCCAAATTTTCTCACATAGAGTGCATTATATCCATGCTGCTCTATAATTTATTTATTTTACATTTGTTGACCGGGCTAGTCTAACTGGATATATGTCCATTTTCAGTAGAGGACTGAGGAGAAAAGCTCCGAGACAATAAAAAGAAAAAAATGTTATACAAATAGTCCACAAGAACAGTAGAAATACAAAATAATGACATAGCCCACAAGAAAAGTGGAAATACAAAATAATTACATAAGTATACAATTGACTGGCAGAAATAATTATAGCAAAAGCATTTTTTTTACTACCATTTAGGAAAATGAACAAAGAAAATTATCTACTCAATATATCCATTTTTAGAAAACTAGTAGTATATCTTTTAGGAACCTGTTCAAAAATGTTACAAATGGCTGCAAACAGTGCTCATGGAAAGTCATAAGATAGTATGATCAAAGTTAATTTTCAAAGCCTTGTATGCTGAGCTTAAGCAACCTGTGATTCAGTAGAAGATATTTATACTCAACAAAATAGGGGGCATACACATTATCCACAGAGTGCACGCTGCAGTACTGTGGCACAGGGGGCATACACATTATCTACAGAGTACATTCTGCAGTAGTGAGACACATGGGGTGTATACATTATCCACAGAGTGCATGTTGCACTGGTGAGGCACAGGGGGCATACACATTATCCACTGAGTGCACGCTGCAGTACTGAGGCACAGGGGGCATACTCATTATCCACATAGTACACACTGCAGTAGTGAGGCACAGGGGGCATACACATTATCTACAGAGTACATTCTGCAGTAGTGAGACACATGGGGTGTATACATTATCCACAGAGTGCATGTTGCACTGGTGAGGCACAGGGGGCATACACATTATCCACTGAGTGCACGCTGCAGTACTGAGGCACAGGGGGCATACTCATTATCCACATAGTACACACTGCAGTAGTGAGGCACAGGGAGCGTACACATTATCCACAAAGTACATTCTGCAGAAGTGAGGCACGAGGGCATACATTATCCATAGAGAACATTCTGCAGTACTGAGGCATGTGGGGAGTACACATTATCTACAGAGTATATTCTGCAGTAGTGAGGCACAGGGGGTGTACACATTATCTACAGAGTACACACTGCAGTAGTGAGGCATAAGGAGCATACACATTATCCACAGAATACATTCTGTAGAAGTGAGGCACAAGGGCATACATTATCCATAGAGCACATTCTGCAGTACTGAGGCATGGGGGAGTACACATTATCTACAGAATATATTCTGCAGTAGTGAAGCACAAGGAGTGTACACATTATCCACAGAGTATATTCTGCAGTAGTGAGACACAGGGGCATATAAATTACCCACAGAGTATATTTTACAGTAGCGAGGCATAGGGGATATAAACATTATCCACAGAGTACATTCGGCAGTACTGAATCACAAGGTAGGCAACACTGCAGCCTGGAACTGGATGCTGAATTCTTATATGGACTATGATAGCTTTATGCATGCAGTTCACTGCTAAGTACTGTATCATGTACTTTGGGCATTTCTGCTTTGTTCCCCAGAAATCTGTAAACTGTCTCCTTCAACTAATTTATAATCCTATATATATATATATATATATATATATATATATATATATATATATATATATATAAGGATGGGAGTGCTGTAAAGAAGTGTGGGGAAGTAGTGGCAAGTGTAGTTTTAGTTCATAGATTCATAGACTGCTACTAGGCTAATGATCCGGGGAGCCTTTCTAAGCCTAACCAAGCTTTCCCAAAAGAATAATGATGTCCTGCATTCAAAGAGGACATTGAGGGCCAGTCATTTATAAACTACCTCTGTCCATAAGGGACATGGGTGCCAGGCCCGGTGTAAATTTCCTGTGCTTAAACTAACTGACTAGTGAGAAAGATTTATGCTCTGTAAAGCATACCTAGTTTTTTTGTGGAGTTTTTCTTATGCAATTTTGTATATGCATGTAGAATGTAAGATTATCATTCACTATCACCCTTGTTTTCTATGAGAAGTGACTTCAATGGTTGTTTTATTAACAGAGAGGACTTTAAATTTTGTTTTTTCATGAGAGAGGGATTTTTGGGAAAAAAGTGGTAGTTTGGTCTTTTTTGGATTAAGCATGAGTTGTGAGTTATTAAGCCATGTTGCAGTGGCTGTTAAAGCTTCCTGAGTATTTTTTTTTTGAGGTGTACCATGTTGTCAGATGTGCAAATGAGAGTGGAATCATCTGTGTATTGCATTAGAGAGGCCTATTGTGTTGATATGTGGAGAATGTTGATGAAAATGTTAAACAGAAGGGGACCAAGGATAGAGCCTTGTGGTACACTGGTGGTGACTGGGAGGCAAGGGGAGAGCATGGAGTGCCATTTTACTGACTGATACCTGTTGGACAGGTAGCTTAGAAGGATGAGCTGAGAGAGACCTAGTGAGGACATCTGAAGTAGAAGCCTGCTGTGACAAACTCTGTCAAAGGCTTTAGACAAGTCTAGAAATAAGGAAGGCATTAGTTTGCCATTTTTTTCCTCTAGCTTTATTGAAAGTATCCATATAGGTTAGAAGGGCAGTGCTAGTACTATGGGGAGGATGGAACCACGTTATGTAGAGGATAGGAGTTATTTTTGCAGGAAGTAGTCTAGCAATTGTTTTTGAATACATTTTTCAAGTATTTTGGTGAGGGGGATAAGATTGCAATAGGTCTAAAGTTATTAATGTCTGTTGAATTTCCTCTTTATGCAGAGAGATAATGTGTGACTTCTTCCAAAGATAGGGATTGCTAGGGTGAATAATTGTTTGATATGTAAACAATGATTCAGTGCTATGCACGGCATACATAGCTCTGAATTGCATTAATTCCAGCTTGGCTTATCTGAGCAACACTAGCTGCAAATAATTCCACCATATGTGAATGCTTTTCTAGGTTACTATACTACATGAACCAGAATTACTTTGGAATGTGGGAAAAAAATGGATTTCTCTCTGTTAAAAAGCACGCTCATAGACAGGGAGGACATTTAAATTCCACTGAAGCTGTGACATTCCTCCTCTGGGCCAGTGATCAAGGAATCTCAATCCTAACCATGGACACCAGTAAGGGACATGCACTTGGAACAAAAAGAGATACACACAGTATTTGCAGATGCAGTTTTCTGCACCAAGCACAATTTCCCTTAACAGCAAACAGGAAACACACTCTGTTCTGGGTCTGGGTTTCCCTCCCTTTCACCAGGCCACAAATACGACTCCCCACTGACACAGCTGTAGAGTTGAGTCTCAGCCAAGTGTTCCAAGGTAAGTCCTCTATCACCCTCAGTGTGAAACAAGTGCTCTGTGTCCCTGCTCCAAGCAGTTGACACACACACTTTTTGGGATTTGCTTCACACACACACACACACACACACACACACACACACACACACACACACACACACCTGGGAAAGGATGGCACAGATTTCCTAGTTATTCCCCCTCTGCCCAAACTATAAGGTAGGCACTGCCACCAGAACACTCCAAAGCCAGCTACTCTAAGGCTCTTACAAAGGTATCCAATTATACTGTGTAAAACTAATACTAATACAAATGGTAGTGTTTGACCAATGCAGCAAGGCTTTCAGGAGCAGCCACAGTGTCACCAAATAAATATAAGTACTCTCAAAGGTTAAAATATTCTCTAAAAGACTAGTCACAATGAAAAGTTAAATATATTTAACAATAAATAACAAAAGAACATGAAAATACTAAATATCTACTCACAATAAACCCCAGAGTTTCAATAACAGGAAATATTAAAAATAACAGATGGAAAGGTTCACATAGATACAGAAAAACAATACTTAACTAATCTCACTACATAGGTTCATAGGTTGGTACTAGGCAATCGGTCCTAGGGCCTATACAAGCCTAGCCATAACAATTCCATGGCTATTTCTTCCCACAGTATTTACTTCCCTGGACCTCTGTCTAGCAGGGTGACGGACATGATCCCTGGGGTGAATTTTCTATCTCCCATCCAATCATCAAGGTTCCTTTTGAAGAGGGCCAAAGAGGCGCTCTGCTTGACATGTATGGGCAGTCTATTCCAGAGTCTGGGGAGTCTCTGGGTCAGGAACCTATCCCTCCAGCATGTTTTGTTCATTGTGATGACAAGGTTTAGATCCCTGGAGTGTGTGTCTCTGAGGGTTTAGGATTTCTTTAAGTGTACCATGTCCAACAGCTCTGGGATTGACATGGCCTTGTATGTTAAGCAGAGAGCGTCTCTGAGTAGACAATATGCAACAGAGTATAGGTGGAGTTTTTTTAGATGGTCAGCATAGGGAATCTGCTTTAGGCCTGTGATTCTTTTCGTGAGGTATTTCTGTGGCCTTTTCAGTTGTTGCAGATGTCTTGAGAGGTACATACCAAATGGAGGGTTGTATTCTATAATGGGTCTAATGAGAGATGAGTACAGTGGGACAATGACCTCTTTTTTTCTGGATGAAAAGCCCTTAGTGATGAGGTGTGCTACATAGAAGGAATTCCTGACTGTTGTGGCGATGTGGTTATTGAAGGTGAGACCACTGTCCACCTGTGTCCCTAAGTCTCTTATCACACTTTCAGTGTTTAGTGTACGGCCACCTCACAGACTTTCACCTTTCCAGGGTAGCAATTAGTTCACCCTTAAGAACAATACAGTAGGATTCCTAGTCCTGGTTTTCACAGACATTCTGTCTCTAGTTGCAGTCAGAAATGTAAGATACAATCATTATGGCCTAAACCAGGTAATTTAATTTCAGACTATTTTTCAAAGTTAGCTGGACTTCTCAAGATTAACGTCTTCTATTCCAGTATCCTCTGTTACAATATAGTCATTTCAACAGTTACAATACAACCTGAAATACAGGTGTATTTCTTTTCTTGTCCAGCAGGACCCACTGTTGGTACCTTTTTTAACACAAGCAGCTTTACAAATACATTTTCAACACAAGCACCTGTACAAATCAGTTTGATATATAAATGACATACAATTCTTCACTAAATTCCAGCTTTCTGTGCTGGCATATGTTACACATCCACTGCCCTACTTCTCCTGGTATAGCTGGCAATAACCCACATCATCATAAGTACATTGCTTGCAAACACAGGGCATGGCTCCCAGTGCTGCTCTGGAGGCACCAGAATGCTCTGACTACAATGGAACATCTACCATATATGTGCTGAATTGTGCCAGGCCCCCATCTCACCATATCACACTAATCCATTCCAAATTCAGTCTTTTACCAAATGTCATCTGCCAAACGTTGAAACCAAATTGGTATTGCAGTCTTATGTTTACCTTTCAGAATCCAGACATTCTTTGATCTTTACAAAACATCCTCTTATGCTCCCAAAAATTATTTAACATATTTATTTTGAATTCCATCATGTCCCAAGAACCAGTTTTAATCATTATATATCTTAATATATCCTGTTTCGTGACTGGCATCACACCTGATCCCACACTTCACTTTGTCAGTGGCAAACCCACACAGTAGCTCCATGAAGGTTTTTTTTTTTTTTTTTTTTTTTTTGTGCTGAGTCTGGCTGGTTTATGTGGGCCACTGAGCCACAAGTTACCTGCCACTGAACTTGTCAGTAAACACTGCCTCCCAGGTTTAGTTTCCATTCCAGCTAACATTAACAGATTCATTAAATAAACCATCATGGGGGCATTATGAATTGATGTTTGTCTGGCCCCTCTATTCATACCAACTTTTTCATTTATCTTTTACCTCCCTATTTATGTCAGACATTATCCCTCCTGCCATTGATTAGCTCATTCATTCTCCAGTGGAGTGATAGCTAGTTTCAGGAGGTTGTCATTCAGGCAGTCATCAAAGGTTTTGCTTCTATACTGTGACTCCCCCTGTAGCAGGTATACATATTTGTTTATGCAATGACTTGCAATGCCTTCTTCTGTAGACATGCATGTTCCCATATGAGTCCCACAAAAGCTACCATATGATCATGACTGGACAGAATCAAATGCACATCCCCAGGTTATAGCTGCATCCTGTGCACCTCTTCTCTAGGAGTTAATGGTGTTACAGTATCCTCAGGATGGGTGAGCTGACATGCACCACTCACACCGACCCTTCTCTACCCAGCTCTTCCAGCTCTGGAGCTGTTATTCATTCTTGAGTTATCTGAGTCAGTGGCAGGGCTTCAACCCTTCTGCCATAGGGTCAGGTTCCTATCAGATCAGTTTGCTAAGGATGAGTCATCCAGGAGAATAAAGGTCCAGACAACATAGCTCTAAGGATCTCAAGTACACATATTATCTTCCATTACTATAAGGTCACAATCCTAGGACGGGAGAGTATATTTCTCCAGAGAGGGGATTTAAGCATCTTAGGGAAACTTGGAACTAAGGAAGTCAATATAAAAAGTGCACGAAACCAAGAAAATCAAGCCAAGGCAGAAACCAGGAACCGAAACAGAACGTTCAACCAACTTTTTATTCCAATTCGTAGTTTTTAGTGTGGTGTGTAATGGATAACTATTCAAGAGGGGTAATTAGATGTAAATTAATGGTAATTAACGTTTATCAACAGGTATATAAAATGAGGGCATTAGAGGAAGCAATATGTTCTGAGGAAGCTTTGTTATTATACGAAGTGAAAGCGCGCTCAACTTGGATCTGTGTGTTTTTCGTTTTGTGACCTGAGCAGTTATTGGCTTTTAAAACGTGGAATAAAAAGTTGGTTGAACGTTCTGTTTCAGTTCCTGGTTTCTGCCTTGGCTTGATAAACTTGGAACTAACTAGCAGGTTAGTGCAGTGATGGTAGTACATCAGGTGTTACAATGAACTACAGTGGAAGTAAGATTTGGGTCATAACACAAAGCTCTCAATTTACTGATCAATCTATTTTCCCATCCTCATCTATGGCCATGAGCTTTGGATAGTAACAGAAAGGAAGAGATTGTAGAAGCAGGCAGCAGCAAAGGGATTCAATTCTTTAACAGGATAGCTGATTTCACTCTTCATTACAGCCTGAAAAGCATGATAGTCTAAGGGGAGTTCAGAGTATAGCCCCTGTTTCTCCACATTGAAAGGAATCAATTAAGGAGATTTAGGCCTTTAGGAAAAGTGATTTCAGGTATTTCCCATGAGAGGTGCTTCAGGCACAACTCACAACTAGAAGGCTCCAGGGCAGACCCAAGACATACTGGAGGGAATATATCTGTCAGCTTGGCTTAGAATGCCAGGAAATCACACAGTATGAGATAAAGATTGCTGCTGGGAACAAGTAATTCATGATATAGAAAATATATATGTATTCTAGCATAAATATATATGAATTTCTAGCATACAAAATAAGTCTCCTTGAACAATTTAAAAACTCTGACCAAGTATAGAATATTTAAAAGTATTAGCAAATAATGTAATGCAATGTAAATTGACCCTTTAGTCAGCTAGGAAACAAATAGTTCCGGGCTTGTCTACATATAATAATGACACATGTGCCAAATAGAGAGTGGTCCATTAAGTCAAGGGACAACTCATTGATAGGCAGCTTGTCAAGTGTCCCATTGACTGAATGTCACAACTGGAAACTAAAGAGTGCTGCCATGGATGAAGGTTGGTTTATTTTCCTCTTTCCATGCTAACGTGATCTCAGAGTTATCTCTAAGTAGCAGAAGGCATGGGGAACATAGGCTCTCATATGGTGGGTTATAGGGGATGCTTAATTCTTATGACTTTTCATTCAATGTAAAGACACAACAGTTAAAGTGCTGGTTTCTCAGTAACCTGACTTTTAACAAAAATTGATGAATTATCAGGTGTTTTCACAGCTAGGGACTCAATGAGTTTGTAAAAGGTATGCTCCAGGTCCAACAACTCATTAAGGAGGCACTTCATTTGCATGATTATTTTCAGGAACTAAAGACTTAAAATGTATGTCATACTGGGATAGGAAAATTAATGGTAACCAAGGAATTTAAATGTTCACTTGGTGAGAACATGGTACTGAAGGGATATAGTTAAGTAGAAGTTATGTTGATAATGAATCATTTTCTATACAGTTATCCCACGGTAAAAAATGTAAACATAGCAGAGTACAAAATCCAGAAGAATGTCAGGAGATATGAAGAAGTGAAACAGAACAAACGGTGCAAGAAACAGATGTAAGCGGAGACAGGAATAAGACGTGAGACTGGCACACACATTTTTCTCAGTCATCCCTCATATAGCTACATAAAGAGTATTCCATATTCTAGTCCTGTTCTTCACCCATTGTCAGTCAATGTTTAGGTGTAACTAAAGTGTACTGAGACCTTTGGTAAGAGAGCAGAGTAAGATTATATAGGCCACAGATCGTGAGCTTCACCTCAGCTATTTGTGGGTAAGTGACTTATTCTGCCCTGGCTACACTGTAAACCTCTGCTTATGAAGAAATGCTGGCTGCCCTGGCAAAGTATGACTCAGCTTCAGTATTCAGATTGGTACATTATAACAATAGTTAGTGCAGTGTCCATTGGGTGACATTTTTTTTATGTGTACTTGTTTGCTTTACTGTAATTATGTCATGGCAGAAGTGGCCCTTTGGGTCTTGTCCTCCACCTGCTCAAAATAAATAAAATACAATGGTGCACCAGCTGATAGTATGCTAGTGAGAGAATGACATATGCCAAGTTTTTAAAGTTTGTATATTAAAGCAGAGAGTAAATATGTGCTGTATATGTAATGAATGGTCAAACAGATCTGCAGAGGATAATATATTTATATTCTTTCTAACTTTGTTGACAAATGCAAAATGGTGCAATTTTGAAATATCTGTAACTTAATAGAGTTGTTTTCAAACTAGAGTACAAAAAAAGGGTGGTCAATATAAGACAGCACCCTTTTGGAATATTTGTTTAGGCTTCAAGTAATAAATATGTGCTTATATGCAATCATGCTATTTGGTTTTCACTGCAGGTTATTTCACATGAAGTTCTGTCTAACTTCATTGAAGATAGTCAAATCTAGATTTCACTGAAATGGGTATACCCACCTGACTTCAGGTTTGGATTGAATATTTCTTTATTTTCTACTTTTTCCATAAAACAAAAGATACCAGAGATCAGATTTAGATTTATAACCAGAAACAGACATCCAAAGGATATATATACTATTATGTTTTAAAGCTGTCTGCAACTTTTATTTTAGCATTTGATACAGGTGTTTGTAAGAGTTGTATGCATTTTAGCTGTATAATCCTTAAGTATACTCGCACGTAATAAAGTATAGGCAGTATTTTGCACAGCAAAGGTGGTACTTTATTGGTAATGCTTGACATCATTCACAGGTCCTTGACCAATAATTTCTCTTGAATTTCTTTTGCATACAATTTGTAATAGACTTATTTTGTCAGTATAAAATTGAAAATAAGGCATAGGCAGACATTGATATTAACCATCCAGACTCTGTTGGAGGTACCAAATAAATTTCAGGAGCTAAGTTTAAAAGGTTATTTCACAGTTTTAGGCTTATGGCAGTCAGAGCATTTTCAGATATTTGGTCAAACAATGACTTTTTTAATGGATGATAAGGCATTGGTGGGATAGGTTTAGTGTTGTCATTTTTTGACAGCTATGTTAACTTTCACCACCATGTGCAAATATTTAATATACACATGCAGAATTCATTATGCAATTATGCTGTTTATTCATTACACAGAATGAGTTAATAACATTCTAACATCATGATCAGTAGAGGAATAAAAATAATCACTTGTGAGTATAGCAATAACCCACGCCTGGGTGTGGGTAATGCTAAATTTACCCACGGTTGGCGTGGTTTGGTCCCGAGGGCGAAGCCCGAGGACCAAACAAAGCCAACCGTGGGTAAATTTAGCATTACCCACACCCAGAAGTGGTTATTGCTATTATACCATGACATTATTTAAGAAAAGAAACTATTCCTTTTCTTAAATAATGGCATAGTATAATGCCTGTTTACTGCCCTTCCGCAGATGTCTGGCATCCGCGGCAGTTCTGATGTACTGCGCGCCTGCGCAGTACATCAGAGTTGTAAAAAGCAACGGAGAAAGCAAGATCTCCGTTTTTTATGTCTCGCTATGTTAAAGGAGTTTAACATAGCGAGACAGTTTAAAATAAGCAACGGACATCTCCGCTGCTTATTTTAAACTGTCTCGCTATGTTAAACTCATTTAACATAGCGAGACACTAAAAAGCAACGGAGATCTTGCTTTCTCCGTTGCTTTTTAACATTCGCTATGTTAAATGGGTTTAACATATGAGACAGCTTTAAAAAAAGCAACGGAGATCTCCGTTGCTTATTTTAAAGCTGTGTCGCTATGTTAAACCCATTTAACATAGCGAGACAGTTTAAACGAGTTATACTAATGGAAAAGTCCGGGCGACGGACCTTTTCCATTAGTATAACTCGATTTACAACGGGCACGCTGGCCAATCAGCGTGCACGTTTTGGGGGGATCATGGTATAATTTGTATTAATCATAGTATTTTACTTTATGCTAGCATTTATAAACAAAATGTTTGTCTGGGAAGATAAAGACAAAATAGATTGCTTTTAACACACACACACACACACACACACACACACACACACACACATATATATATATATATATATATATATATATATATATACAATATATAGATAGATGTGTGTGTGTGTGTGTGTGTGTGTGTATGTGTGTGTGTATGTGTGTGTGTTTGTGTGTCTGTGTGTGAGCAGATTTACTTTATCCTAATCACAAATTAACCAAGTCTTTCAGCAAATATCTAAAATTTATGTGAACTCAGGAAAATAATTCAAAAATGTGAAGAAGGAATCAGCATGCTTTCATACAGAATTATATATTGTTTAGCGATTAATACATCTGCATGATTCCATGGGACTTTTGTCCATGATCCATTAACAAGACAAGAGAGTCTAAAGAGAGAAGGGACAAACTATTTTTTTTCTAAAATAACCAAGGAAAACAAGAATTTACTTAATTGTCCAGTATGCGGATGTCTTAAGAAGAAATCCAGCTAATAAAAAGCAAAATACCTGAATCTATATTCTCAAAAAAGATGTTACACTAACCTTTAATTAACCTGGAGATGGAAGCTAATTTGTTTTTATACATGAGTGTGTGTGTGTGTGTGTGTGTGTGTGTGTGTGTGTGTGTGTGTGTGTGTGTGTGTGTGTGTGTGTATTCCCTAGTATACCAGGCCATTTTAGTAACTGTTCTTTTTGACTGAAGTCCAAGTTATACACTTCTATCTGCGTCACTGACATGATACATTTCTGCACAAAGCTACATCAACTACACCATGCATATGATATGCATATGATAAAATGTTTAGCAG